>NW_021636526.1:0-27459 GCF_004799145.2 Neltuma alba | reverse complement strand
AAAAAATCTGATTTTTTTAATTATATTTTTTTGAGCTTAAATCTTATAAAAACACTTTTTATTTTCTTTTTATTTGTTTGGGCACTCTAAACAAACGCTCAAATATTACATACAATAGCCATTAAAAACTCTAAACAAAGCGTTTTAACACAATAAAAACTTGCTAAAATTCTAATCATCAATAATATCAAATCATTAACAAATATAAAAACTCTAAATAAATATATCCAAAATTCCATACAATAGTCTCAAATCTTAAAAAATATGAAAAAAAATGATTATATAAATAGGATAAAAAATTAAAAAAATTAAATTAAAAAAAGGGACCGGGACGGGACGACCCTGTCCCGGTTTGTCCTGTCCCGAAAAATTTCGAGACGGATCCGTCCCGTCCCAATAAGACTGGAACCGGAACAAGCCGGTCTTGAACACTCTGTTAAAACATATATAAGACACAAGAAATATGGGGTCTTCTTAATTCAGTACAGTACAATAATGAGCCAAATTCATAATAGCGCTCTCTGATCAGCTAGGGATGTGTCTCATTGATGATCCCAATATACGTCCAGTATGGGCAAGTGGGCCATAATTTAATCCTCTCGTCCAAAACTTCACACGCATATCAAAATGTCACGTCACTGCTACAAAAAGAATCATTTACGTCTTCCATTTACGTTTGTTTTAGAAAACAGGGGAGAAAACACAATTACTTTCGTTTGAGAGACGAATATACTCTAATGTACTCTAGGCATTTCGTCACTAATATTATTCCAGTTCATTTCCACGTATTCCGCTTTAGAATACATATAGTTCCTGCAAAATTGAAGTCTGCGTAGAATTACTTACCACTAGAAGAAAGTTCATCAGCATCGGTTATACTTGGCTTCTAATGACAGTTAAAAGGGAAACGTGGATATGAGTGACATAGTTTTAAAGACGTTGTACGATGGTTATAATTAATAACTGTTGTGGATTGTTCACAAACAACGACATTTACCTACGGTAAATGTTGTTGATTAATTTCTCCATGATGGTTACTAAAATAACCGATATAAAAAATATGGATACGTATACACACACAATTCATTTGGTTTACAAGCCTCCCTGTAATTGTAGAGTTTATAGGTAGTAATAATTAAATATCAGATCAGTCCAGAACCAAATTCCTATACAAAGCTAATTCAATACTAAATCTTAAAAGCAAGTCCTATACAAAACCAATTCAAATGCTAATTTTTAAATGGCCTAATGTTAAAAACAAGTCCTAGACAAGTTGCAGTTATAAAAGCATCACGTAAAATGCAAAAGCAATTCACCAATTAACTACTGTGTTAATTAATTAGTGCTCTTAAATTTAACAATGTTTCGCCTGCTCTTTTCATTATTTGCCGTGCCTACAAGACTTACTTTGTCCTACAAAAATATCTTCTATATAAGATAGATATCATGCATCAAGCAATTTAAAGCTTATATACATAGTTTTACTCAATTCTTTCCAACTAAGTTATTGATAATTTAAGAGAGAATTACAATAAGATCCTAAAAAAGAAAAATAATTTCAAAACCCGGTCTTAGAAGTTGTTATTTTCTATTATGAAATTTTGTCATTACAGACAGTTTATGTTGTTATTAAAATTTTAATAATTATTTTTCTTCCTTTAGATTTCATTGTAATTCTCTCATAATTTAATTATATGCTTTTGGGGACTCTAACGATTTAAATTTATGTTCAATATATATGCACACAAGACAGGTGTCGATATAATACCTCCTCAGAATCCATATGACTTTTTAAATACTCACAGAATACGTGAAGAAGTCAATGTTAGTAGTCCTAGCTAGCTATATATTAACTTCGTAGTGTAGATATATGTTTCGTAAAAAGATCTGACAGTTAACTACTCTTGTCACCGGAAATGTATAAAAGGAAATTGCACGTTCATCAAAGGTGGGTCGCTTGTATTAGTTATTAATGATGTCTTTAACTGTATTAACCGATTCAATTGAAACATAAAGTCTCATCTTTGTTTCATGAAAAAGTGAAAGTGGATGAAACCCAAGAGAAGCCAACCAAAACTGACAAATTTTTTGAACCATCCAATGAGAGATAAAGATATGAGCAAGGCTTGCATGAAGGAAGAAGGAAGGAAAGTGAAGAAAAGATTAAAAAATTGCATGAGCGAACAATTGTTCACACTCGTCTTCTAACTCACGAGGAGGCACGTAATTGATCCAATATCATAAGCGTGAGATGCGTAATGTGCATAACAAAGGGCACAGAATGCTTATGTGTATGCAAAGTGTAAACTGAGGTAAACAATACTTCACGGGAAAGCAACTTACAGCATTTAATATACCGACCAACTTGCTTAGTTTCCTTTCCCTTTTTCTTTTTGTTAGCACTCTAACTTTGTTTCTTCTCGTATGTGTGTGTGTATAAATACGGGATAGAGAGAGACAGCTTTCATTCGTGCGCCTAAGAAAAGGAGATTCAGAGGAAAACAAAGGCAGGACCAGAAGATGTCTCACATAGCTGTCGAGAGGAACAGGAGAAGACAGATGAACGAGCATCTCAAAGTTTTAAGGTCTTTGACCCCTTGCTTCTATATCAAAAGGGTACATATACTATTATTCTCTCCCCTCTGATCTCTCTTCCTCTTCTTCTTCTTCTCTGTGCGTGTGTTTCTATATGATCAGCGATTATCAGTTATCAAGCATTTTCTGATGAATTTTTCAACATTCACCAAGATTAATACGAACCAAAATAAGTTATATATGTTGTTTTCTAAATTGAAATCTTGATTATGATGAGCATCGAACTAATTTTTGTATCAGTTAGTCCCGTAAAAGAACAGATGTGATAATAAGACCCAATTGAACTTAAGCCCTCAACATGGGTCACTGCTTATCAATATGTGAGCTTTGTTTGTGAACGAGTTTGTTGGATAACAAAAGAAGATCAGCAAGTCCTCTCTCCACATACATATAGGTTTATTATTGATCGATGACCTAATTAAAACTTTTGTTTAATAATCAAACATGTATAAAGAAAAACAGAAACGTAACTCACATATGTAACTTGGTTTTTTATCACAGGATTGTTGATCCATGAGCATATTTATATTTGTTTTATTTTTTCTCGTTTGGTGCTATTTAATTAGGGAGACCAAGCATCGATAATAGGGGGAGTAATAGAGTTCATCAAGGAGTTACACCAAGTTCTGGAAGTTCTGGAATCGAAGAAAAGAAGAAAGAGCGTAAGCCCTAGCCCAAGAACACCACTGCCACCACCAGCAACCTTTAATCAAGCGGACCATAGCCCCTTGAAGGAAGAAGTTGGAGCAGCAAGCTGTAATTCTTCAGTTGCAGATGTGCAAGTGAAAATCTCAGGTTCAAACGTGAATCTTAGAGTGATTTGCCACAGAATTCCAGGTCAAGTTTCAAAGATAATCAGCGTTCTTGAAAGGCTATCTTTTGAAGTCCTTCATCTCAATATCAGTAGCATGGATGATACAGTTCTATACCACTTCGTTGTCAAGGTGCGTGCGTAAACCAAAAACAAACGTAATAGCTCCATCCAGTTCTTGGATGATTTCTGTTCAGATACATAATACTGCAATATCAATTCATCAGATTCAATTCACTGTAAATTTGATAAACCATTTTAAGCAACTCAAATTAAAAGAAGTAGGTCATGAGAGAATCGCCCGCTTTCTCTTCTTTGATTTCAAACTAAATTTATGCTTTTCAATAAAGTAATAATGATACACAACTGCTTACTACTCAATAAGCTAATCATATGAAACCAAATCTGGTATAATTGTGAAGAGCCGCATTGCGTTTATTTATCTACATGTTCATGACCGTCACTATTTTATATATGGAACTTTTCTCCCTTGGAACTCCTTCACTTTTAACGCGTTTAAACTCGGACTAGGTTAGATTTTTTAATGATGTTTCCTGGGTATATATATGTTTGTCTATCGGTTTGGATATAGACTTCAAAGTCACCAGTATTTCATAACAATAATGACGTATTATTTACATGCAGTACTGATGAAGTATGATTCTCATATATGCAGATAGGGTTGGAGTGCCAGTTAAGTCTGGAGGAACTAGCAATGGGAGTACAGCAAACTTTCTGCGATCAGAAGCTGTGAAGTAGCTCATCAGTGTGATATATATATATATATATATATATATATTAGCACTTGGATTTGGGAAGAGACTTAACAACATATAATTTTACCATATCTCTATTTCTTCAGCGTTCTTACTTTATATATAACTTATGTATCAACCTTGAAGCCCCCAAACTGATTTCGAGCTTGGGTAATCCATAAAATGGATTTATATGACTTCTCTGCTAGCAGCATCAACTAATTAACATCATAGTGTTGTCATTTTGGTGGTTCTTTCTGGTAACTGCTCGAACAGTTATATCACCATCGAAATTAAAGAGAAGCGCTCACACTACAGAATTTAGGTAATTTCACTGCAAAAGTGACATAGAGGCTTCACAGTAAACTGAAAATTTGCAAATTTCGGGGGGTATTTTTGTCTCATCCCCTCTTTATTTTAAAGCAATCACTAATTTTTTTAGCCGAAAGGAGTAATGAATGACCAGGAATAAAACACCGAAACAAGGCCCAAGGCTAAACCAAGAGAAATAAAAGTACAATAAGATACGTTTGGGTCAATCAGGTTCGGAAAATCTCAGCAATGGTGTGCGAGAGACCATCTCATCACTTTTGATAACACCTATATATAGCTTTCTTTGAAAACAGAAATAAAAACTAAAAGAAGCAGAATTATTAATTACTGGATTCATCATGCAGCAAATTAAATAGATAAGTGAGAATGAAGGCTCTTTACTTATGATCTGCATGGTCAGGCCTTATAGTCGTACGCACGTTCAAGGTAGCTAGTTAGTTAGTGTATGTTTAACCTTAATTAGTGTCAGCTACGTACGCATGTGGTCACCTTAGTTCATGGTTGTGTTGGTCTGATCTTCATCTCAACAACATTATGGTTCGAGATGCGCATCTCCTTTGTTTCGAGCTCCCAGTTTTTAATTTCCTGGTTTGGTTTCTACTGTGTTGTTGTTTGGTTTTCACATGATCACTGGGCTTCTTATTGTTTATCTGGGTTACTCATGCAAGGAGACTCATTAACTTGTGTATCATTTTGCTTGTTCTTTTTAAAATAAATTTTTCCAGTGATCATATTGGCATGCATATCGTTTGAGAGGAAATTAAGATACTCCTCCGGTCCTTAATATAGGACCCAATTCTTGAGTTGGTTTTGGTTCTAAATATAAGACCCATTTCTCATATTTATCATTTTTTTCTAAATTACCCTTATGGATACTCCATCAACTATAATCAAGTAGAAGAGGGAGAGAGGGTATTAAAAAAGATGATTATGGTATTTTAGGAAAAATGTGTCATTTTTCTTATAATTAACTAACTTACTTAACTTCTTTAATCTAATTAAATTAGTTAAATGGGTCTTATATTAAGAATTAGAAAAGTATTAAGTACTCAATGTGAATATTTCTCAAAGAATCAAACCTTGATTCGCGCGTTAGGAAACTAAGCCCCCAATTAGTTATCACTTATAACATTCCATCCTCTTCCTACGAATTATTACTGCTTTCGGCTGGGCCCCATCTCGTTGGAAAATCTATTATATACATGTATGTGTGTGTGAGATTACAATATTACTCCTTCGGAACTTGGGCCCTCATCTCAGTGAACTTTTTGAAGTAGTGGTCGTTTTCAAATATATTTGGATTGGATGTGCTACTTCTGATTTGATTTATTACTGGTTCTTAGATTGGTCTGATGAATCTTGAGTTCATGCCACATCCAACTCGATCCACTGTGATTGGTTAATATCTTGCAAAGGGTCAATAAAGTGAGCTTCCTTGGACTTTTAATACTCTTCCGGTTCTAAATATAAGACCTTTATATAATGTATATAAGGGTCTTATATTTAAACCTAGATGAGTAGTTTGTGAGATATCCGATAAGATCTTACACGGGTTTAGTTTCATTAGTTCTAATTTGTTCCGATTAATATTAGGTGTTATGAAATTTTTATATTTTAATAATTTTTTATACTAAATAGATGTAAAATCTAAATTGAAAATAAACTTTAGATTGTTAATTTATTAAAAACTAAACTATTTATTTAAAAATTATAAATTTTAGATAATAAAAATTTAAGTTAAATAATTTAGAGTGCTCATATTTTGTTTAAGAGTGAAAATAGGTCAAACTTGCCTCTTATTTACTTCACTATTTACTAAACAAGTATTTTGTTATGGACAATCCTTTCTTCAAATTCTTTATATTTATTATGTTAAGTTCTTTAATTAAACATAGCCATATTTCTATTTTTGAAATATTATCATTTAATTATAAGCTTGTATGAGAAAAAATTCCACCTAACCATCATACGTGATTGGAAAACTTAATATAATGAATATAATGAATTTGAACTAAGTAGTTTCCTCTTTGGTTAAAAGTCAAAATTCTGGTCAAGTTCGTGGTTTTTCAAGTCAAAGTTTAATTTGGATATTTAATCACAGGTGTTCTTATACTAGAAATAATCTTATTTGAGATACTAAGTGATATTAAATATGAATATATCTCTTAACAAAAATTTAATTAATACTTGGTTTGGCATTACTAACTGTGCAAATTTACCTTGAAAGTTTTCACTCAAAAATGTTACAATTGCAAAAGTTTTTTTAAGTGTAAATTTGTACCAAAAATTTAAAATCATAGCAACATTATATTATCTCATACTGTTAAAAAATCTAATGTTGATCCTTAAAATAGTAATGTTAATTATTAACATTTTTAATGATAATGAGCAATATTGTTATGATTTTAAAATTTTTGAACAAATTTACTTCCAAAACACTTTCAGGTACCTAGTGTTTCTGAGCAAAAATTTTTGAATAAATTTCACCATAACTCATTCCCATTCATTGAAAAAAATTGGAATTGATGATAAGATTGGAGAGGGTTTGGAAACAGGGGCCCAGATGAAAATTAGCGAGTTTCAATGGGGTCACATTAAAATTTTAGAACTATAATATTATGTTATATGAATGAGCCCAACAAAAGAAAGCGTAAAGAGCCTTCAGTTCACCTGCACCATCAACACTCAACAGAAAGCCAATCCAGGTTCCACCACAAACTAAACGAGGGTGTCTTCCCAGCTTAGCAAATCCCAGTGAGGAGGCTGGAATCTGGTGCTCTGGTGCTCTGGTGCTCAGTTGAAGAAAAGAGCGGAGCACTTTTGGCCTTTTGGTAGCGACTGCGTCGTGGGGCCCGCACTCATCAAATAAGGACTGCGTGATTAGATGGATGTATTTGAACACTGGGAGGACCCCACTTACATCATAGTCATCGTGTGAAAGTATCCGGGAGTGGGCCCCACAACACGCTGTTCTGATCACATGATTCTCCAACCTCACCGAAATTCCTCCTCCCAGAGTGTCAAGACCGTTAGATCTCCTTGTCTCCTTCTCCCGTCCTAATCTGCGTCCGTAAGTTGAAAGTTTGATTTAATCCCGTTGTAATCTCAAACCATTAGCACCCATTTTCCTCTTTTTTTTTAAAAAAAAATCCCTTTTTATTTATTTTTCTTCCAAAAAAGTTTAATACAAGATCATTCAAGTGATTTCTCATTCTCTATTTATTTTCCTTATGTGTTTAATTCCACATCAATGTTAGTGACATGAAAGCTTTCTTATACATAAAAGTTTATTGTAATTTCATTCTATTTTTAGTTTCAAAAACAAAAAATATTTACTAAAAATAGTGATAATGCAAACATAGGCAAAAGTATATGATTCAAAACAGAAGTCACATGTAATGAAAGAAGACATTACTGTCAACTAGTAAACCAAGCTTGCCTGCAAATTTGTGTTTCGTCTCTTCATATACATATTATATATATATATATATATACAGCTCTTTAAATTAATTACTCCTCTGGTCCTAAATATAATACCCTTGTATTAAGTCATGTTGATTGGTAGATTAATGGGTGTGGAGAGAAGCCCACAAAACACTAAGAAGACAGCACAAAAACTGTTGAGTATTGAAGACCAGCGAGGGAGTTTAATCTTTGAATATTCCTCTCATTGTTGTGTGTGCCACTGACTAATCATTCATTATTATTATTATTATTATTATTATTCTGTTATATGGTAGTGAGCGAGTAAGACTAGTTGGGACATTATGTTTGAGCTGTTAGTGGAGAGCAACAAGTACGAAAGAGTTAATCATGTTTGTAACCTCGTATTGTTAGTATTATCCGTCTAATTCAAAAAAAGAAGGAAAAAAGAGCTAGCAAGAGAGAGGGAGGAAGAGGAAGCCTCTTATGAAAAATATTTTATTCATGTTTCGAACATTATAATTGCATATGCCCCCATGTCTATTACACTTTTTATCACGGTTGTTCGATCTCATATCATCTCCCCTCTTAAACTCTTTCTCCCCACATTCTTAACCTGTAAAATTACTTCTTCTATGATTATAATATTACTTATAAATCCTAGCTTGGATTAAAAGGGGAAAAAAATTAAAAACTTAGGAAAATAATCAAGGCTAAACTCTGCCAGAGACTTTTTCTTTGTATGTAACATAAGCTACCGCCAGCACCATTGACAATCAGTCAGCCATCAGACCTTCACCGTCACATGATGTTGCAGCTTGAGGTGTTCTCATCGTTGAAGAAGTGGGTGTAGGGATCTTGTGGTGGCGGAGGATATGGGTATGGGTACTGTTGAGGGTACATGTAGTTGACGGCGGCGGTGGTCGAGCATACATCATTGGCTGGAATCTCTTATCATTCCCACCTGCCATTCCCATTGCCCTCTGGTGGTTCATCATTGCTGCCATGTACTGTTGGTGTTGGAATGGGTTCCCTGCCATGGATTCTGGACCTAACCCTTGGGAGTATCCTGCGGTGTCGCCACCGCTGCCTCCTCCTCCGCTGTTCATGCCCCTAGCCAGGAGGCCTTGGACTGTCGGAATGTTACCCATTGGTGTGTTCATGTTACCTATGGGACCTGTGTTGCCTCCGCTCATGTTCGGATGATGACCACCCATCGCCTTCACAGCTTGAACCCCTCCAGGCATCAGATTTCCCTTTTGGCCCTCATCTCCATTGTTATTTTCAAGGTTTGCGCCATTTGCACCACCGCTATTCTTATTACCGTTGTTGCCATTTATGCCCTGTGGTATTCCAATGCCATTTTTGCCACTGTTACTCTTGTTGCCTCCGCCTTGATTCTGATTGTTCCCCCCACCTCCTCCTCCACCGCCGCCTTTCTTACCACTGTTCCCACTGCCTATGCTTGGCGTTTGGATCGGCATTGGTCCTCCTCCGCCACAGTTACCTTTCTTCCCATTGGCTTCGACATTTGCATTTTTAAGAGCATTCAAGAGTTGTTGCTGCTGATTCCCATTCATCATACTGTTCATCATCATGTGAGCACCATTTCCCATAGGTGGTAGCCCTTTCATCATGTTTAGAGGAACCTGAGGGTCACCAATTTCATCATCAAATTCATCATCATCAGACTCGTCATCGTCGAACTCGTCATCTAAGCAATCATCATCCTCAGGCAAATTGAACTTGACAGCTTTCGGGTTCGGGTTCAGCTGGCCTGGCAATTTCATGTCATTGAATTGAAGAGGCAGCTTTTGATCTTGAAACCCTTTCATTTGTTGAAGTTGCTGCTGAAGATTTGGTGGTTGCTGGCCATCCTTAGGCTGGTTGTTTCCACCCCCTTTCTGCTGACCTTTGCTATTTTCGCCGCTGCCTTTTCCTCCATTATTGTTGATTTGCACGTTCTTCATCTGGTTGGCAAGCTGGTTCTGATTATTGTTGCTGTTCTTGTTATTGTTATTGCCATCTACTTTTGGGGCACCCCACGGCTCTGCATGTTTCCCAGATTTCAAGAGCTTCTTGATGAGTATGTCCAGGTCAACATTCCCAGTGACAGTGACCTTGCCTTGTTCTGAATCTATCTCTGTAATATATACTCCTGAAGAATTTGAACAATAAACTAGCAAATCAGATCATGAATTTTCAAGATATGAGTAACTGAAAACAAACTCTTTTCTGGGAGCAAGTATAAATAATGAAGAGAGATTATCTGATGCACCATCAATTTTCCTCAAGACTTTCTTCACTTTATGCTTACATCCACCACAATGTATGTTAACTTTAAGAACATATTTCTGCATGCACAAGCAATCCCAGAGTCCAACACAGAGTAATGAGAGAAATTTATTAACAAGATGGCTAATAGAAAAATGATAAGAATGAAGAGAGGCTACGAGTGAAAATAAACAAATCAAGACAGAAAATATAGTACCCGAATCTTTGCAATCTCCTCTTGATTCATCTCTTAGGAACTAATGGAAGTAGAGAAAGTCACAACTGGGGTAGTGACAGAAAGAAAGAGGTCTAAATATCTAAATAGATCTAAGAAAACTGGATTATGGATGTCATGAGAAGATGGGTGGAGACTGAGAGAGAGAAACCCAAGGAGGACAAAAGGCTCAAACTTGGATAGAGATGAAGAAAGAAAGAGAAGGGTGAAATGTAATAAGGTGGGTGTAGACCACCATTGAAATGCTGCACGTATTTTGGGGCAGCTTCTAAATCATTTGTTTCTTAGGGCGCGCGAAAGGGAGTAAAGAGAGAGAGAATGAGAATGGTGGTCAAGCAAGCACTGCTTAGTTCATCTTTTTTTGTGGCCTTATTTATGAAGAGATTTTGCGTGTGGCCATGGCTTATGTTTGAGATGCTTTGTAACTCTCACAATTTAACCCCATCTATATGGGTTGCATACCTTGGCTAACAATCCACTTTTTGGTTCGACCTTATGAAAGTTTCTTATTCTCTCTCTCTCTCTTGATCAGGCCATTTATGATTGTCAGATCTTCACTGGGTATGATGGTAAATTCCACTTGGTATTGATAATTAAGGTGCAACATATTTTAGCCAGATATAATATCATTGGATCTTAATCTAAGGCCAAATCATTTCCAGCTGGTAGAAGGTCAATAAAAATTGAAAAGTGAGATAAACAGTGATTGGATGATCCTACTCATCAGTGTGTCAGATGAGTCTCTTTTATTTTTCTGTCTTTTTCCTTAACAAAACTAGGGGCTGAAAAACATTGAACCTTCCAATTCAGTTTTCTCAATTCAAACAAGTTCATAAATATATAATAAAGTCACATAACTTAGGCACAATTAATATCCACAGGTGATTTCAAAAAAAAAATCCACAAGTGAATGAAATACTATTCTTGTATGGTCAATTGAAAATAAAAATAAGCAATGACTAGATGGTATAATTTAGATTAATTTGTTAAATAAATTTCATAATTTCTTTTATCCTTCTCCTCACTAAACTGGGGGCTAAAAGAAAACCTTTACTTGGTATAATATCAATGGATCTTAATTTAGGACTGCCTTCTTTACAGTTGTCGCATGATTAATTGAAAATTGAAAAGTGAGATAAACAGTGATTGGATGATTCTACTCATCAATGCGTTAGAAAAATTTCTTTCCTTTTTCTATTTCTTCCCTTAAGGAATCCCAAGGCTTAAAAAAACATTGAACTAGCCAACTCACTTTTCTCAGTTTGGACAAGTTCATGAATATGTAATAAAGTCACATAACTTAGTCGCAATTAATAACCATAAGTGAATGAAATACTATTCTTGAATGATCAATTGAAAATAAAGATAAGAAATGAGGGATGATAGAATTTGGAAAAATTTGTCAAATAAATTTCATAATTTCTTTTATTTTTATCCTTAATAAACTCGAGACTTAGAGAAAACCTTCACATGGTATAATGTAAATGGATTTTAATCTAGGGTTGCATCCTTTACAACTATTGTGTAGTCAATTAAAAATTGAAAAGTATGATAAACAGTGATGATCTAACCTATCAATTTGTTAGATAAGTTTCTCTTTTCTTTTTCTTTTTTTTTTTATATCTTCCCTTAATAAAGCCATAGGCTGAAAATTATTGAACCAGCCAATTCAATTTTCTCAATTCAAACAACTTAATAAAGCCATAGGCTGAAAATCATTGAACCAGCCAATTCAAACAACTTCATGAATATGCAATAAAGTCACATGACTTAGTCACAATCAATATCCATAAATAAATGAAATACTATTTTTACATGGTCAATTGAAAATAATGATAAGCAGTGATTGGATGGTATAATTTGGATCAATTTGCCAAACAGATTTCACATTTTTTTTTATATTTCTCTTCAATTCTAGGGGTTAGAAGAAAACTTTTACATGGTATAATATCAATTGATCTCAATCTAGAGTTGCATCCTTTACAATTGTTGTATATACGTCAATTGATAATTGAAAAGCGAGATAAGAAGTAATTAGAGATGAGTTTGCTCATCACTGTGTCAGACAAGCTTCTTTCCTTTTTCAATCTAGCTCCTTCCTTAATAAATCCAAGGGCTGAAAAACAATGAACCATCCAATTCAATTTTCTATTTTTCTCATTATAAATACGCTCATGAGTATAGAATAAAGTTGCATAGCTTAGTCATTTTTAATATTCATAAGGGAAATCAAATACTATTATCTTGAAAATAAAGATAAATATTGAATGGATGGTATAATTTGGATGAATTTGTCAAACAGGTTTTGCTACTTCTTTCATCTCTCTCCTTAGTAAACTTTGGGCTTAAACAACAACTAAACTAGCCTCTAACTTGGGTTAAAACGCTCCCATGAGGAAGAGAAAGATAAGGAGAAAAGGAACTCATTTCTGCAAACTCACAGGTAGAAAAGCGAGACTCATTAAGTGTCAAACTAGAATTGAGTGTTTCACAGTTATTGCGTAATGAACTAACAAAAGAGATAAACGTTGATTGGATAGTTCTATTTGTTTTTTTTTTGGCCAAAATTGGATAGTTCTATTTGGATCCACCTATAAGCTAGGCAAACTATATCGTCCATATCTCAATTTAGTAAACCAGGGATTGAAAGAATAACTTATCCATCTAGCCAATTCAATTTTCTCAATGCGAGTTAGGTCGAATAATATAATAAATAAATATCTTTGCCATTAATATCAATATAAAATATGAAATCTATTATGAGTCTTACGATTCATAAGCCATGTCTAATATGATTTATTCATTATATTCATTAAAATACAAGAAGAGAGAAGCCTACGTAACTAAGGTTAAAATGGGCTCTTATAATCCTACAAGATAGAGAAAGGTAAAGTGGAAAGTGGACAAACTTCTTCATTCAGATGTCAAGAGCGGAAAGATCACATTATGTCTTCCATTCCTATATATCTTTAATAAAGTAAGGGTTAGAAGAATTGTTTATCCGTCTAATTCAAATTTTTGGGTCATGAAATATAATAAATAGTGATCCAAACGATAAAAATACTTTGTTATTAATATAACAAGTAGCATGATTCATATGAACCATATATAAGTAATACGACATTTTAATCATACTCATTAAATTACATGAAAAGCCTTTCTGTCTCAGTATGATTATAATAATGAGCTCTTCTAATGCCACAATTTAGAGTTAAATAATATTTCATATGTAATTGTAACGTGATCAACTAAGAAAAGAGAGATAACTAGTGATTGAATGATCCTACTGAATGCACTTGTTATCTATGTCACATCACTTCTCCACTATATCTCTACTTGTTGAACTAGGTGCTAAAAGAATAATTCAGTTTTTTTTTTCCAATTTGAGCAAGGTCTCAAAACAAAATAAATAATGGTTTAAAATTATTAATGTTGTTTAATATTAATATAAAAAGCATGGTTTATCCTCTTTATTCATTGGAATATAAGAGAAATCTACCTAATTAGAGTTGAGAAAATTCTGTTAATTCCATAAGATAGAGAAAGATAAGAAGAGAGAAATTGGTCCCGTTTCTGCAATAATTTTTAGAAAGATGTGTGTGTCTGTGGGAGACTTGCATGTAATGATAAGATTCATTATGAGATGTCAATTTAAAGTTAAATATTTCACCCTTTTTGCATAATCAAATGAGGAAAGAGATATACAGTGATTGAATGATCCTGGCCTGCTTGGATTTATCCGTCGATTAGATCATGTTATGTCTTTTATATCTGTCTCCTTCATAAATTAGGTGTTGAAAGAAAAACTAAACTAGCTAGCGAATGTAACACATTTTGTGTCCCAAAAGGCAACAAATAATGGTCCAAAGACCCCAAAAAAAAAAACTATCATTATTGTCACTATAAAATAAGAAACTTATAACAAGTTACACCATTTATGAAGTATGAATTAAATAATATGACTTATTCACCATACTCAATAGAATACACGAAAAGAAAATTTAATTAGGATTAAAAAGAACTCTTGATTCTATAGGATAGAGAAAGATAAGAACATAAAAGTTAGTCTCACTCTTGTGAGACTTGCATATAAATAAAATGATATTCACTGGAAATTAATTTCAAATTGAACCTTTTACTATTATTGTTGCTAAAGGAAAGAGAGAAACAGTGATATGATCTAGCTTGAATATAATCCACCTATCAGCTAGCTGTCTAAGGTTAGATTTTCATGTGTTCTATCTTTTTCATTAATAAATCAATGCTGAAAGAGAAATTAATCCAGCTCATTCATGTTTCTCAATCCAAGTCAGGTCATAAAAAATTTAATAAATAACGGTCCAAAATGAGAAAATATATTTTTCTTATTATATAAAACGTATAATTTATAATAAATTATATTATTCATAAAGTATGAGTAATTTTTCATTAAATACAATGGATGAGACCCATAGTAGTTATGCTGGTTGGAATTAACTAGAGCTCATTGATTTTGGATTAATTAAGCAGGCCTTTAGAATTTATGGAGTCTATGCAACCTAAGTTATGTGCTTCTTAAATCTTACATCCTTTCTTGGATGCTTAATATAAGAACTACTTAATTAATTTAAATATAATAAAAAAGTCAAATAAATTAAGTTAATTATAACCAATGTGATGATATGATCTCCCCAATTTACTCTTGCATCACATTCAATTATATATCAATTTATGAGTTAAATAAATCAGTTTTGAAAAAAAATAATAATAAATATAAGAGATGAGATATTATATTTAAGAATAAATTGAATCCTCATGAAGGAGTATATTAAAAAAATAGCTTTTTTCCGACATTAAAAAAAAATAGTTTTGATGTTTGAAGGGATGAGGAATTGGAAACAAAGATAAGATCTAAGATGATTTTTAAGGAATAAAACTTTAATACAAGAACAGGTAGACATGTCAAAGTCAAACCAATTAATACTTACGGGGTCTTCCAATCATCAGATCCAGAAGGTTACAAAACCTTCAATCCACTGTTTCCCTCATCCTCTCTACATTAGTACATTGAACCTAATTATAATTAAGGTCAAGTTTTAATTTTCAATTAATGGAGAATCTGCTCAAACTTAAATGCATTGGATTTTCATTTATTATGATCAGTCACTTTAAATATGCGTTTGTATTTGGTTCGATAGACAAGGTGTAGGTGTTTCTTAAAGCCAGGCTTCTTCTTTTTTTAACAAAAAAATCCAGGCTCAGATGAGGATTTTATATATATATATATATATATATATATAAATATATATATTGCAATTTGAACTTAAGATCTAATTTAATGTTTTCCAATATTGTACTACAACTGTAACCCCAAAACACAAAGTTATGTCAACGCCTGATATATATCTTCGATTTTTTTAATGAAAAATTGCATCTTTAATCCTTTCATGTAAAGTTTTATTTTATTTCCTTAATTTTATAAAGTATTTTTCAGTCCTTTTATCATAATTATAATTTATTAAACATTCTAAAAAAAATTTTCAACTAAATCAAATAAGACTGTCTATACAAAAATATTTTCCCTTCTCTCTCCCCTTCTCAACTAAACATGGTCACATGAAAACCTCTACCCTCTCTTCTACTCCCCTCTGTTTTGTTGAACCAAGCGCCGCATAGGTGGTGGAAATTAGGTAATGTCACTGTTTAAATATTGGGCCTCGTTCGGCCCATATTGCAAATTTCAAATTTAAATATCCCAGAAATATTGGGCTGCTGGTTTGGGCTTTGTGTGCTCCTCCAAATTCAGCATCTTGCATATGAGGCCCAAGACTTAAATCAAATCCCCACGAGCTATGATAATACTTGATATTCAGGACTTAAGTTTAGCAAAAGGGTTAATACAAATTTTAGTCCCTCAAATTTGGACCCAATTTGGTATTGGTCCCTGAAATTTAAAACGTGTGGTATTGGTCCCTGAAATTATGTTCGTTTCAGACCGTTGGTCCCTAGCATCTTAGCACCGTTAAATTCTGCTGACATGGCGTTAACACCGTTAAACTGATGAGTTGGCATATGACCTGGACATGATATTGGTCCCTCAAATTTGGGGCCATTTTGGTATTGGTCCCTGAAATTTAAAACTGATGGTATTGGTCCCTCAAATTATATCTGTTTCTAGCATTTGGTCCCTGATAGCTTTAGGCCCTCCTCTTTTTATCTGTTCCTGTAGAACCCTCTACTTTGCTGTCAGCGGCTCTGGTGACTTGCTGGTTGTGCCTGCCTTTTTGTTGGAGTTGCTAGTGAGGTTCTTGTTGCTTTTTCTCAAGCTTTTTACTCTGGTAATGGGCTTCTCTTTTTTCTTGGGAGGTTCATCATCATCTGTACTAGAAGAAGATGGCTTCAATGGGAGTGGTTTTGTATCTGAAGTCGGCTTCTTCTTCTCATGAACTGTTAAGTCACCTTTTTGCCCAAAGGTAGCAGATGAAGTAGAAGGTTTAGCTGAGAATGCAATACGTTTACTCCACAATAATATAGGAGCAGAAGCTCTATGTTTTGACAAAAGTGAATCCCAGATTGCATAGATTCTCTTCGACCATAGCCTTCCATTGCTCATGCCACATCATCAAGTTTTAGTTGCCAAGTCAAATGCCATATCATAGGTTAACAAAGTTAGAGCCAACTCAGACAAATTTGATGGCGTAAAGCTATCAAGAACCAACGGCCAGAAACAGATATAATTTGAGGGACTAATACCATCTATTTTAAATTTCAGAGACCAATACCAAAATGGCTTCAAATTTGATGGACCAATACCATGTCCAGGTCATATGCCACATATATGCCAACTCATTGGTTAACAGTGTTAACGCCACGTTAGCAAAATTTAACGGTGCCAAGATGTCAAGGACTAACTGTCTGAAATGGATATAATTTCAGGGACCAATACCTCACGTTTTAAATTTTAGGGACCAATACCAAATTGGGCCCAAATTTGAGGGACCAAAATTTATATTAACCCTTAGCAAAACAAGCTAATTCCTCACAACATGATCCCAGAGATATTGGGCTGCTGGTTTGGCCTTTGCGTGCTCCTCCAAATTCAGCATCTTGCATGTGAGGCCCAAGACCTAAATCAAATCGGCAAGAGCCATGATAATACTTGACATTCAGGATTTGAGTTTAGTGAAAGAGGCTAAATCCTCATAACATGATGAACTAAAATTTGAATCATCACTGAAAAAGACACCCACATTTAGCATCCAACATGTCGGAATCAAGTTAAAATTGGTATTTTGGGCTCATTTCACTCACCACGTCTCGCCAGAGTTTTACTCATTTCGAAACATGATTTGCCAACCAAATTGGGGATCAAGTAATGGGGAAGAAAACTGTGAAAGGAGTCATTCTCAGATACATCTCTGGCACTATCACTGAGTTTGAATCGTCACTGTGGTCTCAGCCAAGTGAGTTCGCACATGGGAGGGATGAAGCTTAGACCTTATGGCATTGCAGATGTTCAGGCTGCTCAGGTGGTCGCCGAGCGAGCACTTATTAAACAGTGTTTAAGAATATAGAGATCTCATTACAACTTTGGTATGATTCGGTTTAAGATGGCTTATTTCTCGGGTTTGATTTTGCTTCCCTGCTTCTCTCACGAGTGATTGAGTATTAATTCAAATGAGGTGAGAGAGACCATAAGCATTGGTTTCTTCATGTAAGAAACGTGCGGCCAAACCCCAATCGTAGTCTTACACTGCAACTGAGAGAGTATTTCTGGGCAACTTTTTTCCACTCATGATCATACCTACTTCCAGCAGGTCTGCATCTTTACACTCTAATTAACAAAAAAAATTTCTGCCTATATGTGATAAATTAGTTCTTAATTAACTTAATATATTTGTATTACTTTAATCTTTTCATAGTACGCACTAAGGAATCCTGCTCAAGAAAGTTGGCAGCCTCTGTCCAACAGAAATGCTAACTTGTAAGGCAATATTAGCTCCAGACTCTTTATTGCTGTAAGAGAGAGAAATCAAACCCCAACAACCGGAATATTTTCTTTTCCTTTATACTCTTTGTTTCACACTGATGAGAATAAAACAACAATTGAGATCACAGTCCCATTATGTTTAACCCCAAATATATATGTACATAGGAAGCATAATGGCCAAAACCAATTATTTTGACTAGTAACTAAAATTGTATGAGAGAATCATCATAATATTCCAAATAAATAGAAGGAAGTTATCCAAAAATTAAACCAGGTTGTTTTGTGTCCCTTATTCTGCCAAGAATAGAAAAACTGCCTTCTGTCAAAAATCACTCAGACAAAGGTAAGGAAAGAATAAGCTGTAAATCTATGCAGAAAACGGCGTTTGGTTTCCCTTTTTATACAGTACACAAGGACTATGAACAGAAGAACATTAACACGATACAAAATGGAATTTTCTATACATCACCTGAGTGCAGACATGAGAACAAAGCAGAAAAGTAAGGCATTTGATGCTAATACCATACAATTCAACTTACCATCTAGGATCCCACTAATCACCATTGTTTATCTTTAATTTCTATAAGTTCCTCAATAGATTGACGACATATTGGGCATTTATTCGATTGAAGCCACAAAGCTTGTGCGCAGTCACTGCACATGCACTGGAAAATACAACAAGTATATTATAATCAGAATACTCATATGGAAAACGATTGCAATATATATTTTCTTTTATCAGTTTTAATAATATATACATGATCTGAAAACATGCAAAGAACTGATAGCTTTGAGAATAACATAGAAAGGAAAAATCACGAGCGGAAGGAAAGAGAATTCTAAGATGATACAGGGATCATGAAACAGCCAACAGCCCTCTTCTAACAAATACAGATATAGTGAAACTCCTGCAGACGGCAGTCCATTATCCATGATTATCACAACCATCATCCCATATAAGTAGCCCTTATCCAATCCATGTGCTTAGGCCATAAAAAATAAAACGCACTTATTGCTTAACAATTAAATATCAACCCTCTACATAAGTAGATTTTATATGAAATCTTACCAAGTGTCGACAAGGCAATACAGCTGTGTCCTTTGGTTCAGTCATGCATATTACACACTCCTTCCCAGAATCATTGTCATCAAAACCAGCTGCTGCTGAGCCTCCTATTCCATATAACTCTCTTAACTCATAACGGACCCCATCAATCCACAGAATTTGCCTGTCTACTTTTACTTGTAAAGGACCATCACCATTGCCTTTCTCTACGATTGCTTGAGTAATCTGCATGTGAGGAGAAAAATCTAACACGGAATTGCAGAGATTGTCATCTGCTGATGAAGTTAGTAAACATGTTTCAGCACATATCACAAAGGGGAAGACATCATCTCCAAGTGAGGGTATTGAAACATCATCCAACTCCAAAAACCCTTTGTCAATGCCTGTTCCTGAGGGCTGACAAAATTTCTGGCCTATTCCTTTCTGAAAAGGGATTCTTATAGGCTCAAATACATTGGGAAACAATGAAACAAACCTACATTTTTCCTCCTCCTTTGCAAAGTAGATTATAGTGATGCTGCCAATCAGAAATACAAGGAGTACAAATCTTAGACATGCAAAAGTATTCGATTGTGGTAATCCAGCTAACAAAATCTTTTTATTTTTAGGTTCATTCCATAAGCATCATGCAAACAAAATTAATTTATCAAGTTAAGACTCACTTGTTCAAAGTTCTTAATTTAACAGCTGATATCTTGTTCTAAACAGTCTTTTTGATGATTTGGATTTAAACACTTTACACGAGTGTAGGGATCCCTCCCTCCACATACCATATTTTCCAGCAATCAACACGAAGACATATCAACTACGATTTCATGATTCAAGATAAGCATTAAAGACATAGGTAATAGGTCTAGCAGCTAGAAAATTTGCAAATTATCCTAACTCTTAAACAACAAACAAACATGTTGAATCTCCTCACCTTGATGGATAGAATCATTGACATAATAGTAATATTCCTATCTAAAAATCTCTGCATTTCATTGTAAGTGGAAACCTTCTCGATAGTGGGTATATTAAACTGATACAAATGTGAAGGAAACGAAAAGAAGAATTTCCCACTAAACAAATTAGTTTCTTGATAATCTCATTGTCCTAAATACATGACCTAGGTAAATAATTCATGGAGATTTAAAAATTGATTATTTACTATTATCATGTAAAAAAATGTGTGTCAGTTTGCGGGGTATTAAATTTTTATTCTTTTTTTTTTTTTGGGGGGGGGGGGGAGGGGAAGTATTAAGCGAGGGAGACAAGAAGATTGAGGAGCAAAACAAATCCTCAAACTAAGTGCCATATCTAGGAATAACAGACTCTTTCGACTTCTGCAGAGTATCCTCATGGCCTCAGGTTTTCTAAGCAATGAAAACATCAGGGTCAAAATTAGAAAAATCATTTCTTGAAGCAAAAACTTCTATCATTTGTATGGACAGACAAGACATCCACATTATGATCATTACTAAACACGAAATTCATCTTAATCACCCCACCACATACATCCAAATGCAGCAACAAACTAGCAATTAAACTAATTCAGAAAAGTGAAGAACCAAAGGAAGTCCTCAGTCCTAACCTCCCATCATGCAAGGCATCGAAAACGAATGAAACCAAGCGCTGATCAGGGTAATGCTCATCTACTTCCAACCGCAATGTATCTTTGTGCACGTTCACATCGTTCCTGATCTTCTTAGCCGTTCGATGATCAACATAGGGCGGTGGCGAGACGATAAGACCAGCCGCAGCATAAATTGCAGGCCACCCATTAGCATGATTTACATAATAAGATGGGGGATACTGAAACCTACCCACCATAGAATTAGAATAATTGGAACAATTGCTATACGCATTTGAGTAACAGAAGATATGGGTCTGAGGACAGGGAGGCACATAGTTGTTGCTTTGCAGTGCATAAGGCGTGGATGAGGAGAAATAGTAGCCTTGAGGCGGCGGCGGCGGAGGAGGAGGAGATTCTGCCGAGTAATAGAAAGGTGGCGGAAGATGTGGGTTATGAAAGTAACTGCTTCTTCTTCCGCTACTCGAAGAAATTCCCATTTCAAACGGCGGAAGTAACAGAGAAGAAGAGAGAGATGAGATTGAGAAGGGAAAGTTGAAGAATCAGAATTGAGAATGGTTATATCATTGCAGAGCCAAAAATGAGCTTCAAGTGCCCAGTAAGATATTACTCGCATTCACCAAATTCTTTATTTTGAGAATGACAGTTCATAATTTTATAATTTAGTGGTGTCATAACATTTTTTATATTCAAATTAATTATAAAATTAATAATCAATAAATTTAAAAAATTTTGTGAAAAAAAAAAGACAGGGAAATGAACTCAACGCTGCATATATTATATTATAAGGTATTGTTGGCAAAAAAAAAAAAGAGGTAGCATCGGAGAACAAATTTAAAAATCATTCGGATTATTTAATCTCTCATTAACTTCAATTCTTTTTAATGCCATCTAATTTACTCTATAAAAAAGCCTTGAAGTATCAATGGTACAGACTTACTGAAGTTATCATCATTTTAGTGACCTGATCAAAACAATTAAAGACAACAATTAAAAAAATCAACTAATCCAAAAGTATTGGCGAAAACCAACTAAATATTAATAATTCTCCTTAATTTTTATCTAATTAATCGACTTAATTGTTTTGATTAAAAGGGAAAAAAAATCAAATGGCTCAAGTATAATATCAAGAGTTTCATTGATCACATTGAAAAGGAAAAAAGAACAATAATAATTTTGTAAAACGCTAATGCTTCCTTATTCCTGTCGGCTAACCACCACACCAAAACACACGCACAACACATATTTTTAACTCAGGAAAACACAATCATTATCAATCATTAGGTATAGAAGAATTGATAAGAAACCCTAAATTAAAATTTTGGATACTCTACAAATTACAGCAGTAAAGATGGGATACAAAGAACAAAAAATGGTTCAGACATCAAATTTACTGCCATTACGACAAAAGTTATATATTCAAGACCCAAATTTCTAACATTGATTCTGTGTGTGTAAATATATCCCTCCATATATAAATAAAATAGGAGTCAGCACTCAGCTTGTGCTCAAGCACTTTAATAAAGAAACAGACATAGCCTTAAGAAAGCGGGGAGAAGAATTTACAGAAACTATCGTTTTTAATTTTCATGATGATTGTCTTCAGCAGTATCATCTATCTTGATTATGAGGGGTTGGTTGAGATCTGCTGCATGTTCAGAGGTAATGGGTAAGTCTGGGGAAGGAAGAGTGCCATCTATATCTCCATTTTCAGCCAAAGCTTTTTCTAAAGCAGACTTGGCAACTTTAGTTACACATATCATCAAAATCACTGCACCCACCCGGAAAACAAAAAAAAAAAAAAAAACACATTGAGAGGTCAACATCTATGTATCTATTAAATGACCATCTTGCTGCTAAAAACAGAACATTGATTCGCCAAGAAAAGAGAATCAGTTTGCATTTAGGTTAAAAGGAATTTAACTCACCAGATATTGCAAGGCCCAAAATGATAAGTGCCTGCATGCACAAGAGAAGTAAACATTTGTTACGCATACACGTGTGTGTGTATTCAATTTGGTCCAGTCAAGAAAATGAATAAATTGCATGTATGATGCAGAAAGGAGTAGACAATTAGCATCTCTTACACAACGAGTCTTTGAAAATTCACTCCACCCATGTGTTACATCTGATAGATCTTTGAGGGTTGTTCCAAGGTATACAAGTGCCAGCGTTATTGGCTGCAATAATAACAATGTTGGAGGTGTTAACATACTACTGTAACTGGGAAGGATCTAGCAAGAAGCAGCTAGCCTATACAAATTACAGAATTCAGTGTTGGTGGAATGCAGTGGTAGACCAGGCTTGTTATTTTTTTTGGAGTAGATGGTAAACCACACTATTAGCAGAGAGACAAAACCATTTCAGAACCACATTCCTTCCCAAATCAATTCCTCACAAATCAGTTTAATCACGGTCATATTCATTGACAATGTTCGGTAATTAGGGAGCACCAAGGGTTCAATGTGGCAGTACTGGCAATCAAAACGAACAACTTTGATGGCTTTCAGAGGTGTCCAATATACCATCGAAAACTAGCAATAAGAAATCTAGTTGGCATTTGGCATTCCACAATTTGGGGGATCATTAAGTGTACAATAGAGTTCTGTTATGCATAAGTTCGTCTTTGATAATTGACCAAGGGTGGAGAAGATACCATCATTCCTAACCAGGAAGCCAGCATGTATTCCCCCAGTGGAACTGGAGTCACGGACAGGAGATAATTTAACATGTTAAATGGTAGTAATGGAACAAGCCGGAGCAGTAATACAATCTGAAAGACAGACAATTAAATTCAAAACACATCAGTTGAAAAAAAAAAAAAAAAAAACTGAAAGTAACACCAATCAAACCAGCAATAAGAAAGGATCTATTAGAAGTGTAGCCTTCTTCAGAAGCCACTAGTAATTTCCATGTTATTAGCCACTTACACATCAGAAGATTCAAGAATTTCATAACATTATGAAGCATACGAACCTTAAAGCCAGATCGCTGAATTGCAATAGCCACTGACTTAAACTGAGGATAATCCTTCAACCTAGAAATGACAAATGATTTCCCAATCTGTACAGAAGGACTAAGGTGTGAATAAAAAACCTCACATCACGGAATAGAAACATGGACCAAAATGTTGCTTATGGTATATAGAGAAAAGCAAGAAACAAAGGGAATTGGGTACTACTACAAAAACAAGTTTTTAATTATGGAGTTTCCAAAGGTGATGTTTCCGTTCCAACTACTTAATATTGTAAAACTTTGGAAAACTTACTGTTCTACCAAGAAGAAATGCAGCTCCTGCACCAACAGTTGCACCAACAGAGTCAGCAACAAAGCCCACTGGAAGACCAAAAAGATAACCGCCACCAAGCTGAAAACAGTATATCAAGTTAAAATGGCATGGTGTTGGTTTCGTACTCCACCAGGTTCTTTAAAGAAGAGAAGCACGGAGATGAAGAAGGGAAGGAAAGCAAAAACGCAAAAAGGATGATAACAAATAGAGTAAAACCTAAAGCGAACTTCAATAAGATATAAAAATCAAGTTCTAAAGAATGACACAGATCAGCCATCAGAACAGGAAAATTAAATGCTTATGTTGCAAATTAGACTATCAGGTTCAAAAAGTCAAATGCTGAGAAATTTCCATCAAATCAGATATCACAGGCATTTTTGCCCAAAATATGCGACGTGACATAACCACATAAGCAGTACATGCATCTCCGTTTCCTTATCACATGCATCCAGTCACTGGCCATTCTCAACCATAGAAAAGGTTGTAGGAGAACAAAGTTCTGGCACACAAAGCAATGCAGGCAAGTCCACATAAAGGAAGCTTGTATAAACCATCACTTGAATAATTACACTGTACATGGTCTACTGACTCCAGTAAACGGGGAGGACTACAAGGGCCAAACTTTGTAATAGCCTACTTTGTACTAATGAACTATTTCATTAAAAAAGGATTTAAACTGATTTAAATATATAAAGACTATCAAGTTTCTTTGTTGGGTGCCCGCATGTTGCACTACAAAGGAGAAGCCAGACAGCAGACTAATCATTTAAGACAAGATAATATATTTTCTCAGTTTGGTTTATACGTTCTCAATCTCACATTATTCATCCCCACTATTCTATCTTTTGAAAGGCAGACATCAGACATTCAAGTTAAGAAAAATGGCAGCCTTCAGTCTAAATCTACTACCTCAAAATCTTTGGGGAAATAACAGTGCCATCAAGTTTGTAGAACTTATATACCTAGATGGCCCAGGTAAGTTCAATCTAGAAATTTACAAATAACCAAAGCTTATTAGAGCAAATATCTAGCAATGCTTTTGAGGAACAACTCTAAGCAACATTACATGCAACTACAGAAAATTTCTACAAGCAATTCAATAATGTCTACTACAAATTGTGAGGGTATCAATGCCTCTTACAGTGAGTACAGAAGCTGGAACTGCCAAGACAGTCAGAGGTATGTAAGCAACAGCCCTGAAGATGACCAGATAAATCTGAGTTTAAGACTTCATGCATTCAAGCCCACTATCAAATTATAGACTCAAGGCTCTTTAAACATGCCAACTGTTTTATGTAAATTTAATCTTTTTCACTGCATCAGGAATAAGAAAAAAATTAAAAGAACATGAATTATATAGTAAATCTGGTAATCAGTAAAATCATCAATCTCTTAAAGTGTTAACATAACATTGGGATCTCCTGACCATTTGATAGCCCAATGTTTATAAAATCCAATAATGGTACTCCAAGCAAATAACAAAGTTATAGTCTTGCAAATTTCCAATAGCTGTTCCAACTTCCAAGGATACTTATATCTATCCTATACAGCTAATATTGCATAAAATCCCTATATGATCTTAATTTCATATAGGCTTTCATCATTGGCCTGGGTAAAAATTTATTCTCAAATTGACATTTTGGATAAACATATTATAATATATTAAACGTTATGCTTCAAAAGCTAGTTTGGTCCATATGATCCGCATAAAGTACCTTGGTTTTCACATTATGACCGAAAGTTGAATACGTTAGACTTCAGTTAGTATCTTTCTCAGCTGAGACAAAGCATCAGCTTTAGAAACGCACTTTTGACCGGGTTTGTTCTGACCAGAATATTTCATACTACCAATTGCCTTTTAGTAGCAAATAGCAACAATGTGATAACATGCATTGGTTGAAGTTTCACAATCATGACAACGTAAGAATCCAAGAAAGATACTTACGAAGTGGAAATAAAGGAAGTAAAGCTTGCAATAACTTACAGGACAAGTGGACCCCAGGGACCAAGATTACTATGAACCCATACCAAGAAATCCTTCAGCATCTGCAACAAACTTAAAAAATATAAAAAACAGTCCACAGCCAGAATGTTCCTGCAACTTTTCGGGATGAAAATCCCAAGGCAGTGCTTGTAATGAAGGATAGTAGAATTATAATGAATATGCTTATCAGTGCAGCATTGTTGTTCATTACGCATAAATAAAAGAATGGGAATTTTCGTCTGGAAAATTGATTTAACTAATGAATGTCCTAGTTTTTTTAAGATCACATAGCGAATTTATGCAACTGTATTACTTAACTATCAACATAAGGAATCAGCCATTTTAAGAGCGTTCTTAATTTTATTTATTTATTGGATACAGTGCAATTGTCTTCTCCCCAACACTACTCTTCTGACGTTGGGCGCGTTATTCATACATAAAATCCGTTGGCTGAAATCCCAGTAAGCTAAGTAACAAGACCGAAGAAAGCTTTCAGGCTAGTGCACCACAGCCATCAGAGGATCATCAAATTTAAAGGATAGATGTTAAATTCCATTTCAACTTAGGGAAGGAAAGGGGGAAACCACCGCTAGAAAACGAACCCGCAGGGGGGGGGGGGAATTGAGTGGTGAAAAAAAATTAGGCACGCGCATAGCGCAGCTAACCAATTCAACGAAAATGCATGCGTCAATCCCATTTCAACCAAGAAACATCTCCGAATCGAGAGAAGTGAATCCGAGATTGTAAAGGAAGAAAAAGAACCTTTTCGATTGGGAGAGTGAAACAAGCAGCAACAACAGCGCCAATAACAAGAAGCAGAAGAGTGATCTTGAGGGCGGAGGCCCAGGTGACAGCCATGGTGATCCTGCGACGCCAAGGCCTGCACTTGTCGTCGTCGTCGTAATCAGATGGCAAGTGTTTCAAAGATAAGCGAGCCCTCAATCCCTCAGAATTTGCCAGATTTGGATGAATTTGATCAAAAACCGATGAAAGCGACAGCGTCGTCTTATTAGTTCATCATCAGTCGGATTCAGGGCCCTTCCAAAGTTCGAACTTTTCTAACCGGCTTTTTCCGCCTCTCTTTTCTTCAGCACTGCACCTCCAGACACTAGTATTGATTGGACTGGACTGCAATTTGTCCTTCATATTCCT